>NC_092245.1:22793200-22808200 GCF_036320965.1 Panulirus ornatus
GGCGTAGTCTCTGCCATACTTTTGACGGTAACGTTGAACATACGCTTTGGTGCAGCCCGTCACTAAGGAAGGAGACTGGTTCTGACCCTCCTATTTGCCCAATGATCTCACTTCTGCTGTCTCCAGATTCGTTGAAACTCTCACTTAACTTTCGGTTCTTGTGACACTTTTTATCCGATTCCTTACTTTTTAACCACCAACATGGCTCTCGCGGTGCAAGGTTTACCAGTCATTTCTCCTACGTGACTAACTTCTGTTCATCCTTACTGAAGGATTTTTGGTGAATCAAATGCCATGACCCTCGACATCTCCAGACTGTGGAATTTCTCTGCTTTCTAAACTTCCTTCCTTTGGCTTTTCTGCTTCTCTCTGTTCCCACATGGTATAGCTTCCTCTAATACAGTATTTGTTGATGGAGCGGCTCCCTCTCCCTCACCCCAACCCAACCCCTCCCATTCTATCAATAATACCATCCCTCAAGGTTCTGCTCCATCGCGTACACTTTCTCCTTCCCTCCATAAATGACCTCTTCAGCCCCATTCACTCTAACGCTGTACACACTTCGACTCATTGATCATCGCTCTTCACTCTGACTCTCGCACTCTTTCTCGCACTGAATACTCTTTGCATCGGGTCTGTGCTACATCTTGCAGAGGGGAGGAAAAAAGAAACCTGGTTGAATTAAACTGCAATAAAACGCAGCATCTAGCACATCCCTCTCTCTAAACGTTACTCGTGTTCCTCTGTTCGATTTCAAAACACCACAATCCATCCTTGCAATAACACAAATACGCTGGGCATAATCAAATCCTTCACTTCATCCTGGTTATCACTCATGATCATAATTACAAAATCCGCAGTCTAAAAGCTGAGGCTGTTGTATGGGTGAGCAGCTATTTCATATCTACTGGGGGTCTCTTCATCCACCCTAGTGATGGAGCATTGCTCACACACACACACACATAGGGTGACTATTCCTCCGCCTCTTTATTCTTAAGGCAACATCTCCGCCGTGCTGTTGTCATCCACTCTATGTTCTGCAGGTATTATTTCACCTATTATTCTCATAAGCTGCTTGCATGTTTTCCCCGCCACTGTGGCTTGGTTCCAGGGGTCGAGTCTGGCTGCTGTTTCCCCACTGTTTCTGTGCAGAGACCAGCCACACGAGGATTGATTATGGTAATCTTCTTTCTTCCGTCGAAAAGCAAAGCTGTGGAACACTCAGGCTCCTCTCGTCGTTCCGAGCTTACCGTAACATTTCTGTTTTTCAAAGTCGGGACTGAAAATACACAAGGCGCTGTGATTAGCAGCCTGATAGCCTTATTTTTTCCCTTATCCCTTTTTCTATTTCCCCATAGATGGCCACAGTTGGGGTATGTTATGTCCATGCCTTATCGCTCGCAATAAATAACGTAAGCAAGAGCCATAAACAGCGGATAAACAGAAGGCATAAAGCTAGGTAGACATGTAAACATGAACCATAAACAATATGTAAAAAAGATCCACGAGGCTATATAGAAAACACGGAAACAAGAGCCACAAGAGTAATGAGGTCAAAGGTTGTGACACACACTCGCGAATGACATGAACCGAATCCATCACAGAGCCGCCATTTATGAGGTGCTTCACGTAATCAGGCAGATGCTAAATGATTTCCATCAGTCCTGCAGCCCACTAACGCTGACTTGCACACTGGCAATGCCCCTTGCGTGGAAGCAAATGGATCATGCAAACGACTCCTACGTAGATCCCGTGAATCATACAACTTTCAGTGATGTGGAACATGTAATTCAAAAGATATGGTATCCGGGGGGTGACGTACTGTTAATGGACTGAACCAGGGCATGTGAAACGTCTGGGGTAAACCATGGAAAGGTTTGCGGGGCCTGGATGTGGACAGAGTGCTGTGGTTTCGATGCATTACACATGACAGCTAAAGAATGGATGTGAGCAGATGCGGCCTTTCTTCATTTGTTCCTGGCGTTACATCGCTAACGCGAGAAACGGCGATCTAGTATAAAAAGTATGTTAATCATACTTGGAGCATCGAGATCACAGGTAGGAGGTTGTCAGAAACAACTGCCCAGGGTAGTTCAACCGTTCCGTCATGATGGCTGCAACTATCTTAAACCTTCCATGTTAGAATTGCTGGTCTTACTTAGTACATCATGAAAACGATACTACTGGTTCACTCTCAGCATCTTCACCCCAACATGTACCATGCACATAGACTACGAATTATGTCTTTTAACTTAGACTTATTCCCTGTTCGACCCTTTTCCTCAATGTGAAAACCTTCATATATATAAACATGAAAGTGTCCATCAAGCTTGTAGCCCCAGTTTCCTGTATGGGGTGCGAAAAATTCCTGGAATCCTGCCTGACTCTGCTGCTAACGAGAAGGAGGGCTCAGCCAATATCCCCACTGGCTCCGTCCACGCCCCTGAACACATCCTAACATTTCCTTCCCATTCATTTCTCTGTCTATTACCCTTTCCTCTGCAGAACGTCACCTGGCTCGTATCTCTCCTGTTATGTTACGTCGCTTAGCTGTCTCGTAATGATCTTCGCTCACCTCACCATCTATAACCTGAGATGCCACTTCCCACGAGGAGTTTATTCCAGCGTCAACACGCCTGTTGCGCGCCTCATGGACTTCGCGTCTCCAAACTCGGGCATCATCTGGCTCAAAACGCGTCTTTTCAACTCTAGTGTTCCTTACTGATCCTCTTAACTTCACGTTTCATAAATGTCTTCCACTATTCCCTTCCCTGTCAACATATCACGATTTTCTCTCATCCTTAAGCTTACGTTCTTTTCTAAGAAGATTTCAACATACATCATAAGGAATGGCCTACATTCTCCTACTTTCTTAATGATCTGGAGCGGATTATCAACCACCCACTCAATAATCCAGACAGTGTCCACCATTCTCCTCCCTACACTCTGGGCTACACAGTGGTTGAATTGCAGTGCTACTGTTGTTGACATGAATTATGTATTCTGTGGTGAATATTACATGATGAGCAGCTCCACACTGGGTGAGTTACAGTGTGTGTGTGTGTGTGTGTGTGTGTGTGTGTGTGTGTGTGTGTGTGTGTGTGTGTGTGTGTGGACCTTTTTCCTGATATTGCGACCTCCGTGAGGTCAACATGCAGGGATACATGGGACGCATCAGGAAAAATAATGGTCATATAAACACTTCCACCGAGTGACCCTCGCAAAAGCCTAGGGGTGATCGTCCTTACCTTCGTCAAACCAAGGCAATACCTCGGACGTTCTTTGTGCAACCTCATCTGCCGTAAAATGTGAACTGAATGAAAGAGACCAGCCTTTAGAAACGACCCTAGAATGTCTCATTTTTTCTTCCTATTGGGCAACAGAAAACTGACAATGAACGCAAACAGCATCCGGGTGGCTGTTCTTATGAGGGAGTAGAGTGGAAGGGTATACGTCTGGTTGACTGGTCAGCAAAAGGTGTTAGGAGGAAGTCTGACTATCTGGATGAAGCTCGAGGTGAAGTGGTGAGGTCAAACATATCATCAGAGGGAGTTACGACAGCCAGAGAAATACTCAAAGACTCGAGGGGTTTGAGGGTAGATAACGTGCAGTCAGCTACACACACACTGTGGCGGGATGGTACGCCTCTCGTTATCCTTTGGAGACGATAAAGTGGGGAAGAGGGTAACGGTGGCTGCGCCTGGTGTGAGAGCGCAGGAATGCCATGGAGTCTGTGAGATGGTGAGGAGCGTGGAGTGGACGTGCGGGTAAAACTAGGGTTTCTGAGGTGTTCATGATCCGTGGAGAAATGAGTGAGGCTAGGTTA
Source organism: Panulirus ornatus (assembly GCF_036320965.1). Lineage (NCBI taxonomy): Eukaryota > Metazoa > Arthropoda > Malacostraca > Decapoda > Palinuridae > Panulirus > Panulirus ornatus. The sequence goes on from NC_092245.1 coordinate 22,797,027, forward strand.
ATGAGTAACGAATTAATGAGATGAGTGGGAGGAGATGCAGTTAAAGCGATGCTCAAAGCAAGGCGATTGGAGATTATGGGGGACAAGGGTGTGTGTGTGTGTGTGTGTGTGTGTGTGTGTGTGTGTGTGTGTGTGTGCTGGAAGGGATACGTGAAGACGAACTGAAATTGACTTGTGTGAAGGATTTGCAATAGCTAACTCACTGTACAGCTCACGCAGTCCAAAGCTGCGTTACCTGCAGAATGGAGACACAGGCAGTGTGTTTGAGGAAAGGAACCTGGATGTTCTGGCTCTGAGTGGAACAAAGCTTAAGTGGAAAGGGGAAAGTATAGGTTGGGAATATCTTATGGGGAAGGTAAAGTGGTGACGTGAGGGCGAGGGCTAAGGAAGAGGTAGCACTTCTGCTGAGGCAGAAGTTGTGGGAATGAGTGAAAGGGTACAGGATAGTGAACCCCGGATTGATGTAGAAATGAAAGTGGGTAACGAGAGACGGGCGTTTTACTAGTACTTATGCACCTAAAAGCGAGAGGAAGGAGGAACAGATCGCGTTTTGGGAGGAGGGGAGTGAGTGTGTCAGAAATTCTGATGCAAGAAATCGGGTATTACTGACGGGCGTTTTGAATTCTTACGAAACTACGGAAAAAAAATGTCTAAAAGTCATTTAAAGCTAAATCTCAATCATATTTCTTGAAATAAAATCTGAGTGCACGAAAGTGTGAGGATACATATATAGTTTGTTTGAATCCATCGTGTGTCGGCCGCCGTAGGCATAAAAATGTCGTAGCTATCACGACCAACCTCGTACAGCCATTGGTACGACGACTGAGTCGTTCCATCGGTCGTGCGACGCTGGTCGTGATATCTACGACCACAATAAGCCTGTGTCTTGTGACTGTACAGATGATAAGAAACAGGCTGGGAATATCATCTACAACGTCAATACTGGAGGAACAGTGATGATTACGAATAATGATGCAAATGAAACGTAAGTATTGACGGACCTGCACACACACACACACACACACACACACACACACACGCACACACACACACACACACACATACACACACACACACACACACACGCACACACACACACACACAAAAAAAAAAAAGAAAAACACGTGCATAAACACACACACACAGACATGGACTCCCGTCAATATATATATATATATACATATATATATATATATATATATATATATATATATATATATATATATATATATATAGACAAAAAAAAACACACACATACACACACACACACACACACACACACACACACACACACACACACACACACACACCTAAATAAATCATAACCCAAACAAACCCAGAAGTACAAACAGACAAATATACTACATACAGCGACTTACTAAACAAAACAAAAAACTCAACGAACGTCTTCCATGATGTTTGAGAGTTAACATAACATGAAAAAAAATGTTCTTCGAGTGGCTTGAGTTGCAGGGCTAGTATATATATATATATATATATATATATATATATATATATATATATATATATATATATATATATATATATATATTTTTTTTTTTCTAACAGAATCGAAACTCTTGTTAGAATCTTATAAAGGGAATTATAGGAGGCGAGGGCACTTTCCTTTCCCAGCCATTACCAAGGAATTATTGGAGGTGAGGGCACTTTCCATTCCCAGCCACTACCAAGGAATTATTGGAGGTGAGGGCACTACCCCTTCCCATCCACTACCAAGGAATTATTGGAGGTGAGGGCACTATCCCTTCCCATCCACTACCAAGGAATTATTGGAGGTGAGGGCACTATCCCTTCCCATCCACTACCAAGGAATTATTGGAGGTGAGGGCACTTTCCCTTCCCATCCACTACCAAGGAATTATTGGAGGTGAGGGCACTATCCCTTCCCATCCACTACCAAGGAATTATAGGAGATGAGGGCACTTTCCCTTCCCAGCCACTACCAAGGAATTATTGGAGGTGAGGGCACTTTCCCTTCCCAGCCACTGCCAAGGAATTATTGGAGGCGGCGGCACTTTCCCTTCCCATCCACTACCAAGGAATTATAGGAGGTGAGGGCACTTTCCCTTCCCATCCACTACCAAGGAATTATAGGAGGTGAGGGCACTTTCCCTTCCCAGCCACTAGCAACAACCAGAGTTTGAATATCCTTCTGACATTTCCATATTACATAAGGAGATAATCCTACATAACTGGAGAACGTAATGATGATTGCTGTCTTGTGATGCCCGGTGTAGTTTTCCGACTGAAGAAATACGTAGAAGAACGGCAAAAAAAAGAGGAGAGAGATGAGGTAACTATAGCTACGAAGCTGAGTTTCAGAGGAAAACTTGTGAACTTCACAGTATAGAAAGATGGTCTTAAAGCCCTCTGGGGTCATACTTAACCACATGAGTTCAATGGTGCCTTACCCTTAGATATGACAGCCTGGCCTTTGACCTGACCTCCTGAAGATCGCCTGAATATCATATTATTGTACTCTCGTGTCCAGTAAGGTTCATGACCACGCTCGAACTTAATATGATTCAGTATTTCCTAACAATATTTGACTGTGGGACATATGATGACCAATTTGCACAACGGCATCTGCTTCCTCCCTTACTCCTACGAGACTGGATTTCAATACTCCTAAGTTCTTACAATGCACCTACGTCCTACTGCATCAGTTCTTTCTGAGTAAATCTATTGTATTTTCGTGCGATTGAAGATTTAAGTCACGGACGAAAGTCCATTCCGAAGGTTTCAAGCAGGGAAGAGAAAACGGAGGGAGTAATCTTTTTTCTTTAAAGAGATGGGAAGCCTGTTTTATGATCACCAACAAATCGTACCTGTTAGGAGACACGTACGTGTGATTCATAATGCGGAAACGAAAGGATTAGGATAAATAGAAAGTCAGTCAGTCAGACGGAGAGAAGGTGTATGGTACACGTAGGAAGATCAAGACACTCTAGTAAAGTTCAGTTTCGATGAGACACAAAGTAAGGCCAATGGGAAATAAAGTGTAGATGTGTTACACTATAAATCCCTCGAATAAATCTTTTGATCACTGAAATGGTTGCCTCTGGATCTTACAACCGAACTGGTTAGATTTTCGAAAAGCGAAATTTCTCTGCCACAAAAGTTGGTCATTAAAAAAATAATAGGTGTCTCATCATTAACTAACCTCCAAGTCTTCAAACACAAGACCAAACACAATCAAAATGCATGAATATGGTTAAATTTGGGATCGTTTTCGAGAAAGAACAAGGCTGCAATACACATGGGACCATCTTGCAGACACAAGTCCCTAAGAAAAACACTAGCAGTAGAGCAATACAAAGATAAGAATAACAAGCCGTTATAGATAACCAGACTGAAGCCGTTCTTAGATAGTGAATATGAAGACCCACATTGGAAAAAAAAAAAAAAATCCACGTTTTCTATTTCCTGGAAAAAGAAATATGGATCCATAATTTTCTGGTATAGGGTCTGGTGCACATCTTTCCGAGAGCATCACTTACGTATATCCTCCCTAGCTTAGCCCTTAGCCTTCATCTCTTATTACATCTCCTTAAGCTGCAACCACTCGCCCAGGCGCCCTTACTGGAGCGTCTGGTGTAACTCGACTTCCAGCTCCCACACACACCAACACAACCAGACTTCCGTAACTCTCCATCCTGTGCCGACTCAAAGTTTCTTTCAGTGTCAGACTCAAAGATAGTTTACTTTATACTTGCTTCTTCTCACATTCGCTTTCCATGGAGCAGCACAATTCTCTTGAAACCGACTTTCCTTGGATCACTCTCCTGGAACTGACTTTCGTCGGACAACTCTTCTCTTGGAATTCACTTTCTCAAGAGCACACTCGTCTTGGAATTCAATATTCCAGGACTACACCTCTCTTGGAGCTAACTTTCTTCAGAGCATACTTCTCTTGGAACTCACTTTCCATGGAACACACTTTTGTCAGAACCAACTCTCCTTGGAACACACTTCTCTTGGAACCCAAATGTTCCTGAAGCCTATTTCTGCTCTGTCCACTTTCCAGGACCAATTCCTGTTCCAGCGTGCCTCTCCCCTACTTCCTTCCATTAGCGAGGTCTTCACCATTCTCTCCCCTGGCTCTTACCACACTTGAAAACTAAACTTTCTTTTCCCCTTACAGTTCACGTACCAATTCAGTAACTGCATCTCCCATTCAGGTATTTGTTTAAGATGTATTTCGTCCTTTATCATTACGTACACAGTCGCAATTTTATATGTTTTAAGGTGTAATTCAGCTATTTACTTTTTTCCTCAAGGGATAATTCAATGAGAATAACACTAATCACCTTCACTTGACACATGATGGTTCTCAAGAACTCTACTAATAACGGAGTAATTCACTCACTTGAACCACGTATATTTCCCACTGGAACCACATATCAACTTTAACTATATATATCACTCACTGGAACCACAGAATTTTTATATCCTTTGAAACCACATCATACTATCCAGTGGAATCCCACAATCAAAACCATCAGAATCACATCACCTTACCCACTAGACTTATTCGTACATGATCATACCGACTACAAACACATAAAGCTGCCCACTGACAGTAACTGATCCTACCCATTGGACCCAAATGACAAACCCCATTGGCACCACACAGCACCGACTTCTGGAGCCACAAACGAATATATATGTGAATAACAGAGAAACACTGTTAGACTCTGAGGGACTGAGTGAGGATGAACTGCCATGCCTTGTCCAGCATCGCTGGTAAATAACAAGGACGAAGGTATAAAGCCATCATCTCCCTTCGTCGTTCTACAGCAAAGAACAAGTCACGAAACTCTGAATTCTCTTAATGAACTATTTGCCCCTCCAAAAAAAGAAAAGTACGAGCAGTAAAATTTCGTAATTTTCCCTCTCCAATTAGACCTTCAAGGCTCATATTGTATGAAAAACTAATACGTCATAATTAACGAAGCGATTACCCCACGTTCCCCCACTAAAGGGAGCCCTGGGGGACACAAACAAGATAACGAGGCATATTCCATCACGATTATAAGTTGTTTACGTTACAGACAATCCAAGTGAATGCTAGCGACACAATAGACCTCCCTGTTCTCAGCAAACACTGGGATGCCAACGTCTTTTTACTGAATATTTGGTATCTTCTTCAGTGGGACGAAGGTATTCACATTCAGCTCTTGGATACTCCAAAGGACGATTGGTTAAAGAAACGGTCTGGCTTCCAGCTGTGCATTCAAACACCATTATTTAAATACTCTTTTTCGCTCCTTTTGACTTCCAGCTGTGAATTCAAACACCATCACTTAAATACTCTTTCTCGCTCCTTTTGGCTTCCAGCTGTGGATTCAAACACCATTACTTGTATGCTCATTTCCGTTTCTTTTGCCTTCCAGCTGTGGATTCAAAAAAACTCATATACCCTTTTTCTCATAAGTTGAGACGCCCTGTGTATTGTATAAGTCTGTTGAAACAGAATATGGAGAAAACACCTTTCAGAGCTGCCGTATCGATGAAGCAGCAAAAACAGTGGCCATCCGTTTTTCTCAGGGAACATCCTGGGTGATGGTAAGCGGCGGTGGAATTCCAATAATTTCATTACGCAGAACGTTTATGAATTTGCATTTCTTTTTTCCATCAGTCTAATACGAGTGCAGGGTACTGACTGGAAGGCATGTGTTGCATACTACAGCGTCCTTGCATAGGAGAGTGTTGCATGCCACACAGTGTTGCGTGGAGGCTGGGTGTTGCATGTCACACAGTGTTACGCGAAGGATAAGTGTTGCATACCACACCGTGTTACGCAGAGGACGAGTGTTGAATGTCACAGAGTATAAGGTGAAGGGTAAGTGTTGCATGCCACACAGTGTTACGTGAAGGAAGAGTGTGGCATGCCACACAGTGTTACACAAAGGGTAAGCGTTACACGCCACACAGTGTTACGTGGAGGACGAGTATTGTAAGCCACACTGTTATCGACTAGAGGGTGTGTCTGGCTCCCGAAGGACGAGAAGGTGAGTGATGGTGTTAGTTCACACCTGGACAACTGTGGGTTAAGGAAGAGGTGTTTTCCCCACACCACTTGACCCCTCTGACGTTTTCTGTCCTCTCCTGACGTTTTCTATCCTCTCCTGACGTTTCCTGTCCTCTCCTGACGTTTTCTGTCCTCTCCTGACGTTTTCTGTCCTCTCCTGACGTTTTCTATCTTCTCCTGACCTCTTGTGGTGACACTTGTGCTCTCATGACCCCTTCTGTTTTCTCCTGACCTCATCTAACCTCTCCTGACCTTTCTTGATATAACTTGACCCCTCCAAACATCATCTGTCTTCTCCTGTCGTGTCCTGACCTGATTTAGTGACACTTGCGCTCCCCTGACCCTCCTGTTTTCTCCTGACCTCTTCTAACCTCTCCTGACCTTTCTGGATATAACTTTACCTCTTCTGACCTCTTCTAACCTTTTCTTGATCTCATATGTTTCTCATGACCTCTCTTGACCTCTTCTTACCTCTCTTGACCGAAAAAGCTTTTATAGGGTTATTGTTAAAGACAGATGAAAAGAGAGAAAGATAAAGACGGATTAGATAGATGAATAACTCTACAGATAGATAGACATAGAGAGAGTACTTACGAATACTCATGGAGAGAGAGAGAGAGAGAGAGAGAGAGAGAGAGAGAGAGAGAGAGAGAGAGAGAGAGAGAGAACGCATGAGAGTGGATCCTCAACTCTATTCAGGAACCACAAGCTTGAAGCGCATCTCTCCTCATCCAAGCCAACCAGCCACCTGGCGGGTGGTATACACCCAACCTAACCCTGGATATAGTGTTCATTCTAGGGACAGAGTTACAGCTCTCGTCCATAGACTTACGAGAAAACGTCAAGTATGAAGGAAGGAAGAAGACGATAATTCTAAGACATCAGAGAAAGGAAATAAGAGTAGGAAATGCGTAGAGGGTTTTAACAAAGCAAGATTTAGAGAATGTATTATGATAATCCTCTTCCCAACATGATTATCTTTAAATGACGTATACATCAGCTCATATCCCAGAGGTCAAAGCCTCTCCTATATCATCGATACACTTAGTTACTAACTGATCGCACTAATGGTGATTCACACCGGGAATGTATGCATCTATCTATCTATCTATCTATCTATCTATCTATCTATCTAGCATTATTCCATGCGCAGCTGAATGGCGTGGTTCTACTACATATTGGTTTACATACGACCTATGTCGTACCTGGCTTCAGTAATTCAGTTCCATCAAGATGGATACGAAATGGTCCGGGAGCCACCCTAGCAGTGGTGCTAGTGGGTCGTATCACATGAACCACATGAATCACTTATATCACATGAACCACATGAATAACTTGTATCACATGAACCACATGAATCACCTGTATCACATGAACCACATGAATCACCTGTATCACATGAACCACATGAATCACTTGTATCACATGAACCACATGAATCACTTGTATCACATGAACCACTTGAATCACTTGTATCACATGAACCACATGAATCACTTGTATCACATGAACCACATGAATCACTTGTATCACATGAATCACTTGTATCACATGAACCACATGAATAACTTGTATCACATGAACCACATGAATCACCTGTATCACATGAACCACATGAATCACCTGTATCACATGAACCACATGAATCACTTGTATCACATGAACCACATGAATCACTTGTATCACATGAACCACTTGAATCACTTGTATCACATGAACCACATGAATCACTTGTATCACATGAACCACATGAATCACTTGTATCACATGAATCACTTGTATCACATGAACCACATGAATCACTTGTATCACATGAATCACTTGTATCACATGAACCACATGAATCACTTGTATCACATGAACCACATGAATCACTTGTATCACATGAACCACATGAATCACTTGTATCACATGAACCACATGAATCACTTGTATCACATGAACCACATGAATCACTTGTATCACATGAATCACTTGTATCACATGAACCACATGAATCACTTGTATCACATGAATCACCTGTATCACATGAACCACCTGGACGGCTGGCTACACCTGAATCACTTGCATCGAAATACTCTGTGCCAACTGGGTCACATATTCGGACCACTTAGATCACATGAGCCTGGACCAAGACCAGTAACCACCTGCATCACATGAGCCACCTCCATCACATGAACCTGGATCACGACCATGAACCACCTGCATCACATAAGCCAGAATCATGACCATGGACCATCTGCATCATATGAACCTGTATCACGACCATGAACCACCTGATCACCTGAACCACCTGCATCACATGAACCAGAATCACGACCATGAACCACCTGCATCATATGAACCACCTGCATCACATAAGACAGGATCACGACCATGAACCACCTGCATCACATGAACCACCTGCATCACATGAACCACCTGCATCACATGAACCAGAATCACGACCATGAACCACATGCATCACATGAACCACCTGCATCACATGAACCTGGATCACGACCATGAACCATCTGCATATATACTATATGAACAGTTCCTGTCGCTACGTCACACGACATCGTAACAACCACTGTACACCATCGTCCCTCAGACATATCTCAATCCTGCAAGGTATTTCTACCTGTTTTGCGTCCGGAGTGGAGTGTGGGGAGAGAGAGAGAGAGCCTTTCCTTTGCTTTACATTTCTCTACTGTTTTCAAGGGACGACGCACGCATCCTTCCTTTTTTTTCTAAGGAGCGTTAAGGTCAGACGCCCTCGCTTGGACCTATGGTCTGTGTATCTACGTTAATAAGGGTGTAAAAAAAACACCCGACTGATCGTGTTGGCCACAGGACCGAGTTATGATCGACAGCCAAAGACAAGCATGATCACAGCTGTGATCTGACCTCAAGATAACACGACGCGATCACCGCGTAATTCCCGGTGATCAAGAGTGAGGCAGCTCGGGCAGTGAAAGAGATAACACGAGCAATATAACATCTACGTCAGTAAACTCGACAGTGATCGACCTTCATCGACTGAATTAGCGATGTGCGCGACCAGAGAGATCTGGTGGACACATACACACACACGCTCGCGGTAAAGCCTGAGTCTATCAGAAAACCGAGTCTTTCAGAGAGAGAGAGAAAGGTGTTGAAGCCTCCTTACAAGAAATGGCACAATGATCTTATAATTAAGATACATGAAATTCTGAGGGTAAATCCACATCCTGCAAACTAGCAGATGAGTGAGCTATAAGTATGAATTATGATCTAATCCTTTTATCACCTGAGTTATAAGTATGAAATACGATCTAATCCTGTTATCACTTAATCCCATCCTGTTATCACTTAATCCCATCCTGTTATCACTTGATCTAATCCTGTTATCACTTGATCTAACCCTGTTATCACTTTCCGTTCCCCGCCTTAGCAAGGTAGCGTCAAGAAAATACCACCGAGCCTATAGGGATAATCCTCGTTTGCCTCCTATGTCTGTTCCTTCATTTGGAAAGAAGTAATATAGAAGGGAAGGATTTCTAGACGCTTCCTCCCATCCAACTCTAACCACTCTTAGTCGCCCTCTACGGCACGTAACTGTGTAGGTAGTATTCTGTCTCCTCTATCCCCAGAGAGAGAGAGAGAGAGAGAGAGAGAGAGAGAGAGAGAGAGAGAGAGAGAGAGAGAGAGAGAGAGAATCTTTAGTTTTCTACAGCATTTCACATCTCGTTCCCATTCATCATATTTGTTTGCCGAAAGTTCGTTGTTCATACTGTCTTATAATGTTATTGATCACCAATGATAGGAAAAAAAGAGGGGGATACATTTCACTAACTTCTACTACTACTACTACAACTACTACTATTATAACAACTACATCTACTACTGCTAATACTACTACAATTACTGCTACTACTACTACCACAACTACTACGCATGTGATGATTCTTTTTCTACCGTCTCTAACGAGAACAATGTACAACAGAATGCGCTCCACCTCCAAGATAAACAATTCTCTGACCACGTTACCCACTGTGGGTTCACACTATCATCACCATGGCAAAGTGGTGTCTTAAATTGAGTTTCCTCGCGAAAACTCGAGAGCAACAGTAGATTTGTAGAAATGAATTAAAAAAAAGAATAAGATCCGTACCACACACACACACACACACACACACACACACACACATAAAGGCATTGATGAAATCATATCTGCAGGGCTGGAGAAGTAAGTACGAAACGCGACAGAGGATCGAATCTCATGAAACGGGCCAGTGGCATCACAGCTCCTACCAAGTCCTATACAACTTAGGAGAATAAAACCTGGTCTCATCACGAAGCAATGGACACTAAGGCAGCAGGGCGGGAAAGTGATGATGCAACTACTGGAGGTAAAGGAAGAGTGAGGCATACGCACTAATTCAGCATCATCTGCCAACAACGTACGGACAAACTGCACAAAGCTTCTGGCGTTCTCCCGCCACACATCTTCAAGACATGCTGTCGGCTCTGACAATGATATCAGAATGCTTGGAATAGGATTAGAAGGTAAAGATCCCACTGAAATGGACCACTGTGTATCACGGATCTCAGCTGATAACCACGAGGAGACATGAAACACGATAAGTCCCAAGTGCCCTTTCGTGTCATCATCACATCATCAGGGACGATGTGATGAATCACATGAGAGTGCACATGGGACTTGTCGCGTTTCACTTTTACTAGTGGTTTATAAGCAAATACTAGATCATGCGCTTCACTACGACCGACTACATCACCGATCATATTTAGCCTCATTCGTCAGCATGAGAAACACTTTGAGTTCTGTCAAGGAGGATTCGGTCAGAAGAAGTTTACTCTCAGATGCATTCTTTCGAACTAGTTCAGTATATTCCGTTGACCGAAGCTTCGGAACTTCCTACTTTCTCATGTCTTGACACATTTCAAAAAAGACAGGATTTTTCACACCCTCCAGTTTTTCTTGTTTATTTCCATTTTTTTTTTTTTATAAGCCTCTCTATGTTTCAATTAAGGCCCGGACTCAACGTGGACTTCTGTCTGTGACTGGAGCCTCCAACGTAAAAAAAAAGAAAGAATATATATATATATATATATATATATATATATATATATATAT